>NW_028142058.1:200000-202500 GCF_055691185.1 Crinia signifera | reverse complement strand
AACCACATTTCAAAAACATTTATACATTTTCCCTTAAATTTGAAAGCTTCAAAAGAGGCCAATTTTCTTCTAATTACCACATAGTTGAACTTTATGTGCAAAAATGATTCTGGTCAAACTGAGAATTGAAGTTGGATGGCTGGATTCATGATCCAGAGTGCTTCCCTGAAAATGAACATTAGTAAGAAGTACAAGATTGAACAGGATATTTGAACTGTAAGTGCAAAAAGATACAAAGGTCCCACCAAGATTTGAACTCGGATCACTGGATTCAGAGTCCAGAGTGCTAACCATTACACCATGGAACCACATTTCAAAAACAATCTTAAATTATTCGCTTAGAGGGCTAGCTTTTCAAAAAAGGCTTATATTATTATAAATATCCCAGAGGTGACCTTTATGTGCAAAAATGGTTCCGGACAATCTAAGAATTGAACTTGGATGACTGGATTCATAGTCCAGAGTGCTCACTTTAGTATAATTATCCCAGAAATTAAATTTACGTGCAAAAATGGTTCCATAGAAACTAAGAATTGAACTTGTATGTCTGGATTCATAGTCCAGAATGCTTCTTTATAAATGAGGATTATTACAAGTATAGAATTGAACAGCATATTTCAATGGTATGTGCAAAACTTCTCAAGGTCCCACCGAGATTTGAACTCGGATCACTGGATTCAAAGTCCAGAGTGCTAACCATTAAACCATGGAACTACATTTCAAAGACATTTATACATTTTTCCTTAGATTGAAAGCTTCAAAAGAGGCCAATTTTCTTCTAATTACCACATAGTTGAACTTTATGTGCAAAAATGATTCTGGTCAAACTGAGAATTAAAGTTGGATGGCTGGATTCATGATCCAGAGTGCTTCCCTGAAAATGAACATTAGTAAGAAGTACAAGATTGAACAAGATATTTGAACTGTAAGTGCAATAAGATACAAAGGTCCCACCGAGATTTGAACTCGGATCGCTGGATTCAGAGTCCAGAGTGCTAACCATTACACCATGGAACCACATTTCAAAAACAATCTTAAATTATTCGCTTAGAGGGCTAGCTTTTCAAAAAAGGCTCATATTATTATAAATATCCCAGAGGTGACCTTTATGTGCAAAAATGGTTCCGGACAATCTAAGAATTGAACTTGGATGACTGGATTCATAGTCCAGAGTGCTCACTTTAGTATAATTATCCCAGAAATTACCTTTATGTGCAAAAATGGTTCCGGACAATCTAAGAATTTAACCTGTACGTCTGGATTTATAGTCCAGAATGCTTCTTTATAAATAAGGATCATTACAAGTAAAGAATTGAACAGCATATATTAAGGGTACATGCAAAATTTCTCAAGGTCTAATTACCACATAGTTGAACTTTATGTGCAAAAATGGTTGGGGTCAAACTGAGAATTGACGTTGGATGGCTGGATTCATGATCCAGATTGCTTCCCTTAAAATGAACATTAGTAAGAAGTACAAGATATTTGAACTGTAAGTGCAATAAGATACAAAGGTCCCACCGAGATTTGAACTCGGATCGCTGGATTCAGAGTCCAGAGTGCTAACCATTACACCATGGAACAACATTTCAAAAACAATCTTAAATTATTCGCTTAGAGGGCTAGCTTTTCAAAAAAGGCTCATATTATTATAAATATCCCAGAGGTGATCTTTATGTGCAAAAATGTTTCCGGACAATCTAAGAATTGAACTTGGATGACTGGATTCATAGTCCAGAGTGCTCACTTTAGTATAATTATCCCAGAAATTACCTTTATGTGCAAAAATGGTTCCGGACAATCTAAGAATTTAACCTGTACGTCTGGATTTATAGTCCAGAATGCTTCTTTATAAATAAGGATCATTACAATTAAAGAATTGAACAGCATATATTAAGGGTACATGCAAAATTTCTCAAGGTCTAATTACCACATAGTTGAACTTTATGTGCAAAAATGGTTGGGGTCAAACTGAGAATTGACGTTGGATGGCTGGATTCATGATCCAGATTGCTTCCCTTAAAATGAACATTAGTAAGAAGTACAAGATATTTGAACTGTAAGTGCAATAAGATACAAAGGTCCCACCGAGATTTGAACTCGGATCGCTGGATTCAGAGTCCAGAGTGCTAACCATTACACCATGGAACCACATTTCAAAAACAATCTTAAATTATTCGCTTAGAGGGCTAGCTTTTCAAAAAAGGCTCATATTATTATAAATATCCCAGAGGTGACCTTTATGTGCAAAAATGGTTCCGGACAATCTAAGAATTGAACTTGGATGACTGGATTCATAGTCCAGAGTGCTCACTTTAGTATAATTATCCCAGAAATTAAATTTACGTGCAAAAATGGTTCCATAGAATCTAAGAATTGAACTTGTATGTCCAGAATGCTTCTTTATAAATGAGGATTATTACAAGTATAGAATTGAACAGCATATTTCAACGGTATGTGCAAAACTTCTCAAGGTCCCACCGAGATTTGAACTCGGATC
>NW_028142058.1:160000-187500 GCF_055691185.1 Crinia signifera | reverse complement strand
GTGGCCATGTACGTGATACAGTTATTGGCGTTACATACTGTGTTGCAAAGAATGGGTTTTTTTTCACACAAGTACATTTCCCACTTCAGTTAAAGGTCCTAACTTTAGGGAAAGAGTACATTCTTTAGGGAAAGAGTACTTTGATTAAATTCCACACAAGTAGATCTGTTCGATTATGCATGTCGTTGGTACAGATTGAGTTTGAAAGTCAATGCATGCTTCTGCACCTTCCCCCATGATCACTCATTAGCATTAATTCCCATTGAGCCCAGTGTTTACTGTATACAGTATGTCTGTAGCAAAACACCTCCCCCAGCCACTCTGTGCATGGTCATATTAGTGCCATGCAATCCATGCAATGCGATCTCAGTAGTTTATGGATAGAGTACTGATAGACGTTTTTCAGTTACCATAGCTATGGAATAAGCTTAAGCTATGGAAATAGCGCAGTCAGTCAGAACTTGCGTAAGTTCTCCCGGGCACCAGGGCCGGTGCTAGGGTGTCCTTCGCCCTCATGCAAACCATAAATTTTGCGCCCTTTAACATTGCCAATGCAAAAAAGCTGCAGCCCGATTGTGGGAGCGTATGCAGCATGCAATCCTATGGAGGATCTCGGGTGCATGTACATGTTTGCATACACCATCTCAGTGCTGTGTCCGCAAAATGTTGCAGGCACTAAAGGTGCCCATATACGCTATGAGAATCGCATATGTTATGGGCTAGATAGCATCGCACGGCATGCATGCAATGTGTGTGCGATGCGATCCGAAAGCAGTACAAAAAGTGTGTGCAGCACATACTTTTTGTACTGTGCGATGCGATGCCCGCGGGAGCGCAATTGCAGCGTGTATGACCACCTTTAGGCACATAACCCAGCCCATTATTTAAAAAGTGTCTGGCACAATAATATACTGTAAGTTATGGAATGATAAAAATCAATAATACAATACTTTATTGAAGAGGATGGAGATGCTTGGTAATTGAAAGAAGTATTGGAGGATTGATTGAAGAATTGGATGATTGTTCTTAGGGTTGGATGATTGGATGAAGAATTGGATGATTGAATAAAGAGTTGAATGATTGGATGAATATTGGATGGTTGGAAGAACAATTGTATGATTGGAAGAACAATTGGATGATTGAATGAAGATTGGATGGTTGGAAGAACAATTGGATGATTGGAAGAACAATTGGAGGATTGAATGAAGATTGGATGGTTGGAAGAACAATTGGATGATTGGAAGAATAATGGGATGGTTGGATGAAGATTAAATGATGAAGTTTGAATGTCCTTGCTGAATTGGATCGTGGCTGCAGAACCAGGAGTAACCGTGGAGAATAACCGTCAGGATTGAGGAGAAAGATAATACCCCTTTGGGGGGCTAACCTTGTCCAGTCCGTATTGGCGGCAGCAGGTTCCTTGGTACACAGGTGTAGCAGTTAGACGATCAGCAGGAATAGAAGAGAACTTCACCAGAGGCGCAGGAACTGTAGTAACTACTACAGACAGCCAGGAGTGAGCAATGATGCTTAGGCATGGACATCATTGTACTGGCTGCCGGTCTTGCAGGGCAAGCCAGTACTTAAGGAGTGAGCTGTGCGGCGATTGGATAGCCGTTTGACAGCAAGGTGGAGCCGCACAGTACAGGTTGCAGGATCCCAAAAGATGGCGGCCGCCAGCGGAGGCGACAGAAACCAGCCGGTGGTGAGTGTGCGCAGCTGTGCAGTTGCCGGCGTTTCCAGACAGAGGCCTAACCAGGCACAGACACACATGGCGGCTCATGTCTCACGCCACCTATGCCCTGTATGGCACCGGAGCACTTAGCACCACTGTCACCACGTGGTGACAGTGCGGGAACATGCACCCCACTAGTACAAGGAACAGGAGTGGAGGTGAGCGCCAGGGTAGGCGACACGCTGATACAGGACCCAGGGCTAGGCACAGCACAGGGGAACTGGGTAGCAGCCATGGTGATCGTGACATCATCATTGTTATCTGGACATTCATCCTTATTATTTAATATTATTTTGCCTGTCTTTTCCTCAAAGAAGTATTTGAGTCCCTGTATGACATCTTTTATTAAACCCGCTCGTTTTAACCCTACTGCTGCTGCCTCGTCTCCAGTCCCTGAACACCACACAACCCCATAAGAACCATTAACCGTGACAGTTTGCACTGACCCGATGGAGTCGGGTGAAAATCTTTGGCAGGGATCTTTGGCAGATGTATTGCAAGGCATCATGGTCCGCCTGGAAAAGTTGGAGTCCTCACAGTGGCAAGTGGCGCAATTCCTACAAACGCTGACTTCTCCACCAGCTGCTCCTCCAGTTGCTGCAGCAACATCATAAGCTCCTTCAGGAAGTTCCTCTGCCACGCTGCCAGCCAGGTCTATTATTCCTCCTCATCTGCATCTGCCAACCCCCAGCAAATACGATGGGTCTCCTAAAGGATGTCGCGGGTTCTTGAATCAGTGTGATGTGCACTTCACTCTCCAATCATCCAAATTCAAAACTGCCAAGGCACGAGTGGCCTACATCGTCTCACTCCTCTCTGGTCCAGCCCTGGATTGGGTTTCGCCTCTGTGGGAACGAGCAGATGCTCTGCTGAATAATTATGATGATTTTATCACTTCCTTCCAGCGAATCTTTGACGAACCAGGTCGAGTATCATCTGCAGCTACAGAGATTCTGAGAATTTGTCAAGATAGCAGACCAGTGGGTCAATATGTTGTGCAATTCCAGACGCTATCATCTGAGTTAGGATGGAATGAAGAGGCACTCGTCTCTGCTTTCTGGAATGGCCTAGCCGGTCGCCTCAAGGATGGATTGGCCACCCGTGATACACCCTCCACCCTGACATATCTAATCTTCTTGTGCAATAAAGTTGATCTGCGGATTCAAGAGCGACAACTGGAGAGAGCTCGTTCTGATCGCTTTGTCCTCGTCCCTCCCCTGCTGTTACTTCTGTAAAAAGTGGATTGTCTACTACTTCTGCCACATAAGAACCAATGCACATAAACTGGTCTCACATTTCCCTCGAAGAAAAGAACCGACAACGTCGAGACAATCTTTGTATGTACTGTGCCTCTTCCTCCCATCTCCTGGCCTCTTGTCCACTCCGTCCGGGAAACGACCGCTTCTAATCCCCATGAGGGAGGTTACCGTAGATTAGGAGTGTTATTGCCATCTCCCTCTACCATAGACTCTGCTAGACTCAGGCACAGCGGGAAACTTCATTTCGGCCGATATCGCTGCACAGCTCTCCATACCCCTCCAGCCATTAGAGCAGCCTTTGGTCCTGACAGCCGTTGACGGTAGCCACATCTCCAGTGGTCAAATTACCTCTCAGACTGTACCAGTACATCTTCAAGTTGGAGCGCTGCACCAAGAAAGGTTAGAGTTTTTGGTCCTTCCACAGTCCTCTCACGCTGTAGTTCTGGGAATGCCGTTGCTTACCTTGCACAACCCCTATGTTGAGTGGCTAACTATGGAGATTAAGGCCTGGAGTAAAGACTGCTTTTCTTCTTGTTTATCTCGAGTCATACCCGTCCTTCTGAGTGAGTCACAAGCATCCTCTTCCAAACTCCCTGCCTCCGCCATATTACTATCGCCACTTCATCTGAAATTTCTCCACCATAGCAGCACCTCTGACTGCACTCACCCAAAAGGGGGCCAATCCTGCCCAATGGCCGCCCGAGGCCTCTGAGGCCTTTTGACAACTAAAACAGGCCTTTATAACCGCCCCAATCCTTCTTCAGCCGGATGTGAATAGGCCCTTCATCCTGGAGGTCGATGCCTCTTCAGAAGGAGTAGGGGCAGTCCTTTCGCAAAAAGGAGAGGATTCAGAGCTTCACCCTTGTGCATATTTCTCCAAGAAATTCTTTCCGGCAGAAAAGAATTACCCCATTGGAGCTGCTAGCAGTTAAGTTAGCCTTTGAGGCGTGGCGGTACCTGTTGGAGGGGGCTCATCACCAGATTACAGTCTTTTCAGATTCTTTCTTACGTCATGTCCAGTGTCTCACTTCTCGACAAGCCCGCTGGGCTATGTTCTTTGCACGATTTAACTTCCAAATCAAGTATCGTCCAGGGGTTTTAAACAACAAGGCTGACACTTTATCTTGTTCCTTCGATGCCAGTTCAGACTCTGAACCTCTAAAGCAGCCCATCCTGAACCGAGTAGTCTTCGCTCATGTCACTCCTCATCCTACACCTCCTTCAGGCAAGTTCTTTGTGCCACCCAATTTACGCAAGAAGCCTCCCGTTTTGCTGGACATTCCTGTATTCAAAAGACTTTGCAAATTCTCCTGCATTCATATTGGTGGCCGACCATTCGGCAGGATGTACCAAACTTTGTGTCATCATGCTTCAAGTGTGCTCAGCACAAGACCTCTCGAAATCCTCCGGCTGGAGCTCTGCTACCACTATCCATCCCAACGGAACCGTGGACGCATCTCTCGATGGACTTTATATCCGAACTACAGCCATCTGGCGGGTATACTGTCATCTGGGTGATAGTCGATAGATTTTCAAAGATGGCCCACTTTGTGCCCCTAAAGTCCCTGCCTTCTGCTCCTGTGCTTGCTCAACTCTTCATATCGTCCATCTTCAAGCTTCATGGTCTGCCAAAAGAAATTATATCCGACCGGGGTCTTCAGTTTGTCGCCAAATTCTGGAGAGCTCTATGTGCTGCTCTTCAAGTAAAACTGAAATTCTCCACCGCCTTCCATCCTTAGACTAACGGGCAAACCGAACGTGTCAACCAAGATCTAGAGACATTCATTTGACTCTTCATGTCCTCCTCTCAGGATGAATGGAAGGATCTTTTACCTTGGGCAGAATATGCACACAATAACTCCTACCATTCCTCTTCAGGTACCACACCTTTCTTTACAGTTTATGGCAAGCATCCACGGTCCCCTGACTTCACAAGTCTGCCGTCCCCAGAGGTTCCCGCAGCTGCTTCTTCTCTTCATGGTTTTGCAAAAATATGGGCTGAGGTCCATAAAGCTCTTCTTCAAGCTTCTTCCAGATATAAAAGGGCAGCTGACAAGAAAAGAAAGGCGGTTCCACCATTAAAGGTAGGGGATCGAGTATGGCTGTCCACCCGCAATCTTCGTCTTCGTGTACCCTCCATGAAATTTGCCCCACACTTTATTGGGCCATATCCCATCACTCAAGTAATCAATCCGGTGGCTTACAGATTGCAACTTCCATCTTCCATGAAGATATCCAATTCCTTCCACGTATCTCTTCTTAAACCTTTAAAATTGAGCATCATCCAAAGGAAAGTACCCAGACCCTCAAAAGTCAATACAGAGAAAGATGCAGAGTTTGAAGTCAAACGAATCATAGACTCTCGTTATCGCAACTCCCGGCATCAATTTCTGGTGGAGTGGGCTGTTTTCGGACCAGAGGAGAATTCTTGGGTAGATAAGGCTGATTTACATGCTCCAAATCACGTTAAAGGCTTTTTTCTGAAGAATTCCCATAAGAAGCACAAGCATCCTGAGGTTACCCGAAAAGAGGGGGGTACTGTCACATGCCGACACGGTGGTACACGGCGGGTACTGTACTCACCCGCCCGTGTCCGCCGCCGGCTGGCGTGTGTAGGCCACCATGTCAGGTGAGGCGGCAGGCAGAGGTCTGGCAGTGTTTGAAGGCAACATGGGAATCTGCAGCATGGTCCCGCTCTAAGGCTATAGATGCCGGGAGGCCAGCGCCGCCATCTTGCTTGAGGGCAAACAGGGGATCGGCCAGGTCAGGTATTCTCACCTGTTTCACTGTGACAGCCAATGGCAGCCGCCCTCTTTGCATAAAGGGGATCTGCCTAGGTAGCTCAGTGTCAGTGCAAAAAGTCTTCTGTGCCATGCACTTCGTCTCCAGCATCCTCAGGTCAGCCATTCCTCATAATTCTTTCAGTCACCGGATCCACTATTGTTGCCATCTTCCCACTTCTTTATCAGGACATTTCTCATCATTGTTATCTGGACATTCCTCCTCATTGTTATCTGGATATTCCTCCTCATTGTTATCTGGATATTCCTCATCATTTTTATCTGGACATTCATCCTTGTTATTTATTATTATTTTGCCTGTCTTTTCCTCAAAGAAGTATTTGAGTCCCTGTATGAAATCTTTTATTAAACCCGCTCGTTTTAACCCTACTGCTGCTGCCTCGTCTCCAGTCCCTGATCACCACACGACCCCATCAGAACCTTTAACCGTGACAGCTGGAGATGAGGGTCCATATATTGATGCAAGAAAAGCTTTGGATGCTGCAGTCTGCTGTAACAGCCAGGAAGAAAAAAACTCCTGTGAACAGCACTAGACATCTGCAAATGCTGTGGGCCTTTTTTGGAGGTTTATTTGCAACTACAGTAATTGTATGCTGATTTTTAAATAAATAAGTTAAAATTATTTTTTTTATTATTGAATGTAGCTTATTTTAACACTTTTCATGCATATTTTAAGTATTTTTCATGCATATTTGCATGCATATGTCAAGCTTTTTATGTGGCATATAATCCTGTCTCTACTAATGAGTGATCATGGGGGAAGGTGCAGAAGCATGGTGCAGAAGCTTTCAAACTGTACCACAGGGCAGCAGGTGCCTACTGTAGCATGGGAACAATACAGTACCATGTGAATAGCGCATACTAAATACAGTATCTTTATTAAGTTAAAACTCTTCAGAAAATGACACTGCTTTGTTGTTAGGATCTCCTGTGCCACGCTGTCTGGCGAGACACCACGTGACACTGGCTGGAAGGAGATAGAGACAGGACCAGGGCAGCCCAGGGCAGCCTCGCCAACCTGACTCCGTTGTACCCAGATGGAGTTGACGTGTGTGTGCGGGGTGCTAGGCTTCACCAATAATAGCCGCGTTCGTGGGAGCCCGTTAGTCAGGCTCCCACCTCGATGCCACCTGGTCTTATGTTAGGACAACACACACGCCAAGGCCAGTGATGAACAAGGGGAAACCTATCTACAAACAAAGTGGCGAGAACCACCCTGCCCTGCGGAGAGGGGTGCCAGTGGATAGCACTCTAAACAGGAACCCGCTGTGCTAATGCATAACAGGTGTAACCATACACAGTATGCTGACACACTAAGAACTGCTGACGGGTGTAACAATACACGATATGCTGACACACTAAGAACTGCTGACGGGTGTAACAATACACGATATGCTGACACACTAAGAACCGCTGACAGGTGTAACAATACACTATACGCTGACACAATAAGCAAATGATAAGTACGGAGACAAAGAGGGGGAATCTTCCCAACTTATCTGGAACCGAGGGATATCAATATCTGGAGAAGGAATCCCACAAAGACCAACAGGAGCTTGCAGGGACCGGGAGACGGATAAAGGACGACACACGGACACCGGGAGGACAGGAGACTGGATGGAGGACACAGCTGGGAATCAATGACAGGATGCAGGATGACTGGACACAGGAACCAGGAGCAGTGGGTAAGCAGGAACCAGGAACACTTGAGACCCTGAGGTACAAGCTATAACCGGCATGGGACTGAACAACCAGAGGGTTTATATAGAGAGCACAATGTGGTGCTGATTACACATAGCCTGAAGGTGTGCACTGCAGGCTAGGAGCCTAATCAAGACACCTGAGTCCAGAACACACAGTACTGAAAGTAACCTGCAATGGCCCAGGCTGACCACTGGATGTCACTAGCGAGTACACACACACACAGGCTGAGATAAACCCAGGGAGAACACACAGAAAATGTGAATGGTACATAACACCGATCCGCTGGAAGCGGATCGTAACAGTATCCCCCCCTAAAAAAGGTGGACTCCGGACACCCCAGCTTGATCAAGGGGAACCAAGAACAAAAACAGACTCAATGTCTCCGACAAGACTTCTTCTTCTTCTTCTTCCCCCCAGGTTGCCTGGGAGTAAACACAGTAATACCAAAAATATTGTCTGAACTAAAGGTACCCTCAACTAAAGGCATTTCATCGATTTCAGAGTTATAATCAGAATTGGAGTCCGCATCTAAGGGAAGAATTATGGTTTCAATCTTGGTAACTTTTGGCACTGGAGAAGAAGTGGTATCGCATGACTGAACATAGGCAGGACTCTTGACAGATTGAGTAGACACTGGACAAGACACTGGACAACCATCGATCTCTGAATCGGAATTCAAGACAGAATCAAGCCTGGATTCCACTGCTGTAAAAGCTAAGATTCCAGGGGCATTCCTGTTAAAATGAGCACACCCAGCGACCATAGCTATGGGCTGGGACTTTTGTACTGACTCTCCTAAACATGGAGTCTCTGCAGACAAAATGGTCGGCCCAGAGGCATCTGAACCACTTTTATTGGGACCAAATTTTTTCACTACAGCATCACTAAATGCCCGGAAATCCTTAAGAAGGGGATCTTCAGAATTAATCAATCCGAACGCCCATTTGGAAGGCTTCCCTCTAAAGGAGTAGATCATATAGGACACAATATTATCAGAAGTGATACCTAAAAATGGTCTGGACTCCATAATGGAGACATAGTGGTTCGCGAGTGCAACAAATTGGGCTAAGTCCCCATCAAAGACTAGAGATGTAGAGATATCGTTCAAAGAATCAACAGTAACTTCATTATCAGCTAACTGACTGGTCTGTATAGCTGGAATTATGGCCCTTGAGGCTGAGACTTTAGGGACCCCCTTAGAGGTTATGACCTCTTCCAAGTCTGATGGTCTTTCTGGTTGGGCAGCACTATGATGAGTCTCTGGCTGATCACCACTGTGACGTACCTCTAAGTGGGCAGCACTATAGTGAAACTCTGGCTGGGCAACAACAAAAAGACCAACAGATGGTCTCTCCATGTTACCGACATGGCTGGAACTCTGTTCAGAGACAGGACAATCAGAATCCCTCTTAGGGACTAGATGGACAGCGTCCCCATCTGGGGCGACACCGGCTTGAACCCCCTCTGGGGAGACACAGGCTTGAACCCCCTCTGGGGAGACACAGGCTTGAACCCCCTCTGGGGCGACACAGGCTTGAACCCCCTCTGGGGCGACACAGGCTTGAACCCCCTCTGGGGCGACACAGGCTTGAACCCCCTCTGGGGCGACACAGGCTTGAACCCCCTCTGGGGCGACACAGGCTTGAACCCCCTCTGGGGCGACACAGGCTTGAACCCCCTCTGGGGCGACACAGGCTTGAACCCCCTCTGGGGCGACACAGGCTTGAACCCCCTCTGGGGCGACACAGGCTTGAACCCCCTCTGGGGCGACACAGGCTTGAACCCCCTCTGGGGCGACACAGGCTTGAACCCCCTCTGGGGCGACACAGGCTTGAACCCCCTCTGGGGCGACACAGGCTTGAACCCCCTCTGGGGCGACACAGGCTTGAACCCCCTCTGGGGCGACACAGGCTTGAACCCCCTCTGGGGCGACACAGGCTTGAACCCCCTCTGGGGCGACACAGGCTTGAACCCCCTCTGGGGCGACACAGGCTTGAACCCCCTCTGGGGCGACACAGGCTTGAACCCCTTCTGGGGTGACACCAACTTGAACCCCTTCTGGGGTGACACCAACTTGAACCCCTTCTGGGGCTGCGGCCTCCGGGCCCCCACTCGGGGCTGCGGCCTCCGGGCCCCCACTCGGGGCTGCGGCCTCCGGGCCCCCACTCGGGGCTGCGGCCTCCGGGCCCCCACTCGGGGCTGCGGCCTCCGGGCCCCCACTCGGGGCTGCGGCCTCCGGGCCCCCACTCGGGGCTGCGGCCTCCGGGCCCCCACTCGGGGCTGCGGCCTCCGGGCCCCCACTCGGGGCTGCGGCCTCCGGGCCCCCACTCGGGGCTGCGGCCTCCGGGCCCCCGGCCTCTGACCGGCTCGGCGGGCCCACGGCATCAGACCGGCTCGGCGGGCCCCCGGCATCAGACCGGCTCGGCGGGCCCCCGGCATCAGACCGGCTCGGCGGGCCCCCGGCATCAGACCGGCTCGGCGGGCCCCCGGCATCAGACCGGCTCGGCGGGCCCCCGGTATCTGAGTCAACCACCTGGGTTTTCCCTTCAAGGGTTTGCAACTCTGACTCCCTGGTCAATAAAACATCAGCACTGGAACCAGTAGAAAAAGGCAGAGTGCTTTTACTGGGAGACTCGGCAGAGAGCTCCTCTGCCACAGTGGAGACAGGCTTAGATCTGACAACCTGCTCAGACCTGGCCAGAGGAGATACCCTGACGGCACCACCGGAATTACGCAAGCCACACGTCTGCAAGAAGTGGCCAGAATCTCCACAGTATAAGCATAGGTTAAGGTTTCTACGCCGCTGATGCTCCTCTAACGGAAGCTTCGGTCGTAGATAACTTCTATGCTTTACCTGACCCTCTGGGTCTGAGGACTTGCTGCCTAATACTTCCCTAGGCAGGGCCTCATTAGGGGCTGAACAAACCCCAGTGACCTCTGGGAGGATCAGAGAAATATCAGTGATGAGTCTTTGCAGCTGCAGAAGAGACTGCTGCAAAATCTCCCACTGCCCAGGTTTTACGGCATTGAATGCCAAATTTAGAGCCGCTAATGACTCTTGCATGGCCTGCATGATATGGCCATGCAAGTTTATACACCAGCAAGAAAAAAACTGACACAAGAAAAAGCTGACACGGGCAAAAAGCTGACACGGGCAAAAAGCTGACACGGGCAAAAAGCTGACACGGCTTGAAATCTCTGGACTGAGAGGGCAGAACTCAGCTCCAGAGTGCTGTATGGCCGGTTATAATGTTAGGATCTCCTGTGCCACGCTGTCTGGCGAGACACCACGTGACACTGGCTGGAAGGAGATAGAGACAGGACCAGGGCAGCCCAGGGCAGCCTCGCCAACCTGACTCCGTTGTACCCAGATGGAGTTGACGTGTGTGTGCGGGGTGCTAGGCTTCACCAATAATAGCCGCGTTCGTGGGAGCCCGTTAGTCAGGCTCCCACCTCGATGCCACCTGGTCTTATGTTAGGACAACACACACGCCAAGGCCAGTGATGAACAAGGGGAAACCTATCTACAAACAAAGTGGCGAGAACCACCCTGCCCTGCGGAGAGGGGTGCCAGTGGATAGCACTCTAAACAGGAACCCGCTGTGCTAATGCATAACAGGTGTAACCATACACAGTATGCTGACACACTAAGAACTGCTGACGGGTGTAACAATACACGATATGCTGACACACTAAGAACTGCTGACGGGTGTAACAATACACGATATGCTGACACACTAAGAACCGCTGACAGGTGTAACAATACACTATACGCTGACACAATAAGCAAATGATAAGTACGGAGACAAAGAGGGGGAATCTTCCCAACTTATCTGGAACCGAGGGATATCAATATCTGGAGAAGGAATCCCACAAAGACCAACAGGAGCTTGCAGGGACCGGGAGACGGATAAAGGACGACACACGGACACCGGGAGGACAGGAGACTGGATGGAGGACACAGCTGGGAATCAATGACAGGATGCAGGATGACTGGACACAGGAACCAGGAGCAGTGGGTAAGCAGGAACCAGGAACACTTGAGACCCTGAGGTACAAGCTATAACCGGCATGGGACTGAACAACCAGAGGGTTTATATAGAGAGCACAATGTGGTGCTGATTACACATAGCCTGAAGGTGTGCACTGCAGGCTAGGAGCCTAATCAAGACACCTGAGTCCAGAACACACAGTACTGAAAGTAACCTGCAATGGCCCAGGCTGACCACTGGATGTCACTAGCGAGTACACACACACACAGGCTGAGATAAACCCAGGGAGAACACACAGAAAATGTGAATGGTACATAACACCGATCCGCTGGAAGCGGATCGTAACATTTGTCTGCAATTGCAATCCCGGATTGAGTACACAATGTAGGGACAAACACACAATAGGGTGAACATAGTCATTTTGCAACATTGATAGTAGTTCTTCACTTACTCATGTGACTATGCACAAAGGAGCTGGGGGAGGTGTTTTGCTACAGACATACTGTTTACAGTAAACAGTGGGCTCAATGGGAATGATCGTGGGGGAAGGTGCAGAAGCATGCATTGACTTTCAAACTCAATCTGTACCAACGACATGCATAACCAAAAAGATGTGGAATTTAATCCAAGTACTCTTTAGATAAAGTACGTACTCTTTCCCTAAAGTACGTACTCTTTCCCTAAAGTACGTACTCTTTCCCTAAAGTTAGGACTTTTACCTGAAGTGGGACATTTACTTGTGCGAAAAACCCCATTCTTTGCAACACAGTATGTAACGACAATAACTGTATCATGTACATGGCCACCTGCCATTGTTAATTTTTTTGTGCATAAGGCAAAAGGAATTTGCAAAACACCAAATTACTTTATTGATTAAAAAATGAAAAAAAAAAGTAGTACGTTTAAAAAAAAAACCTGTACCACACTGTGGATCGAACCAGTATTGCTGCTAGCAGTATACAGTAACTGTGTCTTTAACCGCTAGGCCACAGAAACCTGTGATCTCAGCTGCTCCATTGGTGTACAATATACTGTATAGTCTAGTATGAGACATGCCCAGTAGATTGCGCTGTTTTCATGGCGCAGTACAGCATAATGATAGACACCTCCGTAAATAATATACCATGTGAAAGTTTCCAGCATTAGTAAAGGTTAGCATGGATTCCATATTTATGCAGTAGCAATCTGTACCAACAACATGTATAACTGATATCTCCTCCTGCAAATTTAATCCAAGAACTCTTTCCTTAAAGTAAGTACTCTTTCCCTAAATTAAGGACTTTTACCTGAAGTGGAAAATTTACTCTTGCGAGAAAAAAAACGTTCTCTGTATCTTACAGTATGTAACGACAATAACTGTATCATGTACATTGCAGCCTGCCATTGTTAATTTTTTTGTGCAAAAGGAATTTGCAAAGCACCAAATTACTTTATTGATTTAAAAAAAAAAAAAAAATAGTGCATTTAAAAAAAAAGTAAAGGTTAGCATGGATTCCATATTTATACAGTAGCAATCTGTACCAATGACATGTATATCTGATCATATCTCCTCCTGCGAATTTAATCCAATAACTCTTTCTGTAAAGTAAGTACTCTTTCCCTAAATTAAGGATTTTTACCTGAAGTGGAAAATTTTCTCTTGCGAAAATAAAAATGTTCTTTGTAACTTACAGTATGTAACGACAATAACTGTATCATGTAAATTGCAGCCTGCCATTGTTAATTTTTTTGTGCAAAAGGAATTTGCAAAGCACCAAATTACTTTATTGATTTAAAAAAAAAAAAAAAAATAGTGCATTTAAAAAAAAAGTAAAGGTTAGCATGGATTCCATATTTATACAGTAGCAATCTGTACCAATGACATGTATATCTGATCATATCTCCTCCTGCGAATTTAATCCAAGAACTCTTTCTGTAAAGTAAGTACTCTTTCCCTAAATTAAGGATTTTTACCTGAAGTGGAAAATTTTCTCTTGCGAAAATAAAAATGTTCTTTGTAACTTACAGTATGTAACGACAATAACTGTATCATGTAAATTGCAGCCTGCCATTGTTAATTTTTTTGTGCAAAAGGAATTTGCAAAGCACCAAATTACTTTATTGATTTAAAAAAAAAAAAAAAATAGTGCATTTAAAAAAAAAGTAAAGGTTAGCATGGGATTCCATATTTATACAGTAGCAATCTGTACCAATGACATGTATATCTGATCATATCTCCTCCTGCGAATTTAATCCAAGAACTCTTTCTGTAAAGTAAGTACTCTTTCCCTAAATTAAGGACTTTTACCTGAAGTGAAAAATTTACTCTTGCGAGAAAAAAAAACGTTTTCTGTATCTTACAGTATGTAATGACAATAACTGTATCATGTACATTGCAGCCTGCCAGTTATTTTTTTTTGTGCAAAAGGAATTTGCAAAGCACCAAATTACTTTATTGATTTAAAAAAAAAAAAAAAAAAATAGTGCATTTAAAAAAAAAGTAAAGGTTAGCATGGATTCCATATTTATACAGTAGCAATCTGTACCAATGACATGTATATCTGATCATATCTCCTTCTGCGAATTTAATCCAAGAACTCTTTCTGTAGGCTTGGTGTAGCATGGTGTAAGCAGCAGTACGCTGCAGCTCTCTCCTAAAATCCTGGAAGTCCAGCTGATGCCTCCCTGGTGAAAAAACTACCCCAAAAAGGCAGCTTCTGGCACGGGGATAATAGCAGCCTTCTACCGCCCTTACTCCCTCGCTCCCCCTACTCGGTGCTTCACGCAGGTCGGTACTGAGGTGGTGTGTTGGAAGGGAGGGGAACCAAGTGCAGAGGGCCCGGAATGCGCGGTGTCACGAGCGGGGAAGAGTGAGGAGGGCGCACGCCGGAAGTTTGGTCCGCGCGCAGATAGCGTGTCAGCAAGGCAGAAAAGGAGGACGCTACTTCTGAGAGGTGGCGAGGCGGGCGGCGAGCATACTGCACTAGGGAGCGTTCATCTCCCCACTGGCAACAGGAGTCAAGTGACAGTGTCGGGACTGTGGGAAACATGCTGGCGCGCATATGGGCTGTGGAGCCGTGAGTAAACAATCTTTTGTTATCTACTGACACGCACCTCAAGTGGACTGATATAAGACCATAAGAACGGAGTGAGCTGCCTGTCTTACTATATACACAGTCCAAAATAGCTGCCTGCTAAAGCTTGTGTTTTACTGCCAGATTTGGGGCTTGTTCTTTTATCTACACAATCCTTGATAGGATAGCCCACAGAGTAAGAGAGTACCTGAGGGGTTAATAAAATTTGTAAATCCCCAGCTCACCTTCTTAAAATCAAATAATGGGGAAAACAAGCGCAGCTGCAGCCGCTACAGCTGCTGCCAAACTGGAGAAATACTCACGCAGCTCGCAGCCCACTAGATCCACAGCGCAGAGTGTCCCCAATTCGCCATCCCAACATACTGAGCTAGAAAATTCCATTAACGAGCCTGCTCAATCAACACAGCAAATTCTGCTAGCAATAGCTAGTTCTGAGCAAAAAGTAATGGATAAGATTGGGCAAGTGCAAACTGATGTTTCCCTGCTCAGGCAGGATTTGCAAAAAATGCGTGAGCGAGTAACAGAGACAGAAACTCGTATATCGCAATTGGAAGATAGCACTGCCCCGCTAAAAAACAAAGTTACAGAGCTTGCCGCGCAAGTCACAACCATCCAATCTAAACTCTCAGATATGGAAGGAAGAATGCGGCGGAACAATATTCGTATAGTGGGCCTGCCGGAGCGTGCTGAAGGAGCAGATCCAGGAAAATTTATTGAAGGATGGTTAACACAGTTATTCTCCAAGGATGTATTCTCGCCACAGTTCGCGGTGGAACGGGCGCATAGAATACCAGGAGGAGCTCCTAAACCAGGTGCTCCTTCAAGGACACTAATAGTGCGTTTGTTGCACTATAAAGATAGAGATACAGCGCTACGTTTAGCCCGTACAAAAGGCGAGATATTATACGATAATCATCCTGTATCCCTTTACCCGGACTTCGCTATAGAGGTGCGCAAAACGAGAGCCACCTTTACGCAGGTTAAACGCAAACTTAAGGAGAAAAATATACAATACTCTATGATATTTCCGGCGAAACTGAGGATCATATACAGGAACACAACGCATTTTTTCTCTAGTGCTGCAGAGGCCGAAAAATGGGTTGAGACCCGCTCTCCCATACAATAAGATAAATAATGACTACAATGCCAGAAGCAATGCTATGAAAAGCAAAAACTTTCCCCCCTTTTTTTTTTTTCTCTCCTCTTTTTGGGCGATTAAAATGACGGCCCTAATAATGCTATTGACTTTATGAACTATGCTCCCCAGCAAATATTTAATATCTAAGAAGTTGTTGAGCCTGTGAAGGCTAATCACAGTGTGCTTTATTCTTCATCTTTGTCTCTCTTACTATCCTTTATATTCATATTGTTCTGTATACTCATACTGTGTGTCGAAGATTGTATATAAGCTGAAGGGGGAAGGAGTAATGGTTCAATGGTCCATAATTGCGGTATATAACATATGTTAAAGGAAAATGTCTTGGTCAATTGAATAATAATGGAACACAAATAGATTGGGGGGATATAATACGTTGGTAGTAATTACACAAAGGGCCTGAGAAGGCTAATCGTAGTGTGCTTTTTCTTCTTCTCCGTCTTTCTTACTATCCTTTATATTTCACATTCGAGTGTTATAATAATGTATAAATGTTAAAAGTAGATGGGGTAGGCGGTCGTTAAGGCCAAATGAAATTGATGTGCTAAGGGGCCTGAGAAGGTCAGTTATAGTACGCTTTGTTAACTTTGAGGGTGTACATAATCCCTCATATTTTACATATGAGGGGTATACAATGTATATATGTTAAAGGAAAATGCCTTGGTTAACTGAATAATAATGGAACACAAATAGATTGGGGGGATATAATACCTTGGTAGTAATTTCACAAAGGGCCTGAGAAGGCTAATCGTAGTGTGCTTTTTCTTCTTCTCCGTCTTCCTTACTATCCTTTATATTTCACATTTGAGTGTTATAATAATGTATAAATGTTAAAAGTAGAAGGTGTAGGCGGCCGTCAAGGCCAAATGAATACTATCAATCTTAAAAATAGTGAAGCACAATGGTAATGTTTAACCACAATTTCTAAGAGTTGTCTGGGGGACACAATACCCTAGAGTTGATGTGCTAAAGGGCCCGAGAAGGTCAGTTACAAGTATGCTCTGTTCACTTTTGGGGTGTTCACAATTTCTCATATTTTGCATTTGAGGGGTATATAACATATATATGTTAAAGGAAAATGCCGTGGTCAACGGAATAAGAATGTCAAAAAGATGGGCAACCATAATAGACTAAAGGAACCTAATATCTTGGTAATAGTTATGCAAATGGCCTGAGAAGGCTAGTAGCAGTGTGCTTTACTTTCCTTTCCGTCCTTCTTACTATTCTTTGTGTTTCACATTCTGAGTGCTGCATATGATATATAAAGGTTAAAGATAGAAGGTGTGGGTAAACGCCAAGGTTAAATGAATGAAAATAATCTCATAGATGATGAAACATATAGCTATTGTGTAATCACATTTTCTGTATGAAGGCTAAGGGATTTAATAGTCTGGAATTAATCGGCTATAGGGTCTGGAAAGATTAATTATAATGTGGATTGCTTCATTTTGGTCTAGCTCATTAGTTACTATGTTTCATACTCGAGCGTTACACAATGTTTCGGAGGTGGGAGTAAAGGTCAAATTGCATAATAGCAGGATATATGCTGGAGAGGGAAGTATTGAAGTAATAGTATGTCAAGTCACAGGCATGTAAGAGAGAATGGGGAGGCGTGGTATTTTTTTTTTTTTTTCCCCCTCCTTTTCACTAGGGAAGGAGGAGGAAAAAATGGATAATAGAGGAGAGAGTACTAGTTTGCTATCGATAGAGGTGGGACGTAGATCTCAGAGCCCCTAGACGGGTTAGTAAGAGTAGTCAAGTAGGGAGGGAGTTAGGTATTCCTCTGGGTTGAGGTTATACAGGGTGGGTTAGGGTGGTTACCGGGGGGTGTATGTGTATTTTTTTAGGAAGAATGTGGGAGTTAGTGTATCAAGTCCTATGTAATGAATTTAAAGCTGTCATGGAATTCGTAATAAGTGTTCATTCCGCTATTCGATGTAAAGAAAAATTGCAAATATATGCTATAGAATATGTAAAATTATTTTCCCGATGTCACAATTATCAAGGGTGTTATATATGGGATTATGGGTTTGGAAATAAAGGCCGCAATAAGTAACTGTGCAGTATGGCTAGACGATCGGTGGGCCTAAGCTTTATGAGCTGGAATGTCAGAGGCCTCAACAATAAGTATAAAAGAACCCTGGTCATGTCCCAGATACGTAAATATGAGGCGGATGTTATCCTTCTATCTGAAACACATCTTTATGGGGAAAAGGTTAAGGCATTAAAAAAGCCATGGATAGGATCTATGTATCATTCAGTTTTTACGCAAAATGCTAGAGGAGTGACAGTAATGGTAAAAAAATCAGTGAACTTTAGGGCGGAAAAGAGTATGATAGACCCCAGGGGTAGGTACGTGTTTATAAAAGCTATTATAAATTATAAACCCATATATATCTTGGCAGTATACATTCCGCCTCCGTACAACAATGAGGTCTTACATGACCTATATAAATTTACAACAGAACATCCGGAAATCCCAGCTATATGTATGGGCGATTTTAATAATGTTATGTGTAAAATAAGTGATAGATGGAAAGAGACGGGTGTGAATATGTCATCTACTGATAGGACCCTCCCAACGGCTTTTTCAAAGCTAGTTGGAGAAATGGGGCTGTTAGATATATGGCGGATAAGGAACCCAGGGGTACAAAAATTTTCTTGCTATTCACCCACACATAAAACCTTTTCAAGGATAGATTTAGCTCTGATTTCTCCTATATTAGCCCCAGTGGTTAAGGAAGTAAAATATTTGCCACAAGGAATTTCAGATCACTCTCCTATTTTATTAAAAGTAGATCTGAATGCTGATCAAGGTGAGGTGGCTTGGAAATTAAACCCCTACTGGTTGGAATTGATGGGATCGGAAGGAAGTTTAGTGTCTGAATGGGAAGGGTATATGGAGGATAATAGGTTATACCAGGATATTGGCATTAAGCATGACACATTAAAAGCAGTTATGCGTGGAACATTTATAAAAAAGATTACAGAGATTAAAAGAAAAAGTAAGGAGGAGGAAACTCAATTAGAAAATAGATACCAGCAAAAAGAAGCAGAATATGTAAATGCAGGTACAATTAATGCCAGAATACAACTACTAGATGCAAAACAGGAATGGCTAGAATATTTATATAATAAATCTAAGAGACAGATCCAATTCTCTAAACATAGGCATTATATCCAATCAGATATAGGGGGTAGTCAACTAGCATTTCTGGCCAGGAATGAAAACAATAAAAACTTAATATCTAGCATAAGGAATCAACAGGGAGAAATATGCATCGGAAATGGTGGAAGTTTTCCAGAAATACTTCATAGCGCTGTACGACTCCGGAGAAACAGCGGATAAAAAACAGCTGGAGGAATATTTAGGCCGGGTCCCCATGCATCCTCTTCTAGAAGAGGATGCCCGGAGGCTTGAGGCACCATTCACAACAGAGGAAGTGAGTGTGGCCATCTCCGCACTCCCCGCCTCTAAGGCCCCAGGTAGAGATGGAATACCATCGGAAGTTTATAAAAGATATCGTGACTTCTTTGTTCCATACCTCACAGAACTGTTTAATACATTATTAGCATGGGGTTCACTACCTGTTTCCATGACAGAGGCTCTAATCATTTTAATACCTAAAAAAGATAAAGATCCGGAATCTCCGGACTCATACAGGCCCATTTCTCTACTAAATGTAGATGTTAAAATCCTGGCCAGATTGTTAGCTACCAGACTTAACCAGGTTATAGAGACCATAATACATCCAGACCAATCTGGATTTATGCCTGGAAAAACAACGGCCCAGAATTTGCGGCGTCTGTATTACCATCTCCAGAGGGATCGGAACCGAGCGTCGGGGGCCGTGGTCGTGTCTCTGGACGCGGCCAAGGCTTTCGACACAGTACAGTGGAATTATATGTGGGCAGTTCTTCAGAAATTAGCATTTGGGCCCCAGTTTATCAAGTGGATACAGATGCTCTATGCGGCACCGATAGCAAGGGTGTCGGTAAATGGGCATACCTCTAACCGGTTTAGTTTGAGGAGGGGCACGCGACAAGGGTGCCCACTCTCTCCAGCCCTTTTTGCGTTAGCAATTGAACCACTGGCATGCCTAATATGCCAGGACCCAGCAATTAGAGGTATTCAAATAGGGGAGCAAGAAGATATTATAGCTCTATATGCGGACGATATATTGCTGTTCTTGCAGGATTCAGAGGATTCGCTAAGACAAATGCTTAAAGTAGTAGATGGGTTTGGTAAATTCTCGGGGTTGCGTATAAATTGGGAGAAATCCAGTATATTACCAATATCAGGAGAGATTCCAGGAGAGCAGCAATGTACTCAGCCGCTAAAATGGGCCACACAGATCAAATATCTAGGTATTTGGATATCCCCCGACCCCCAGCGTTATGTAGATCTTAATGTGCACCCCGTGACAGAGGGATTCAAAGAGCGAATGCACACGTGGAAAAAATTACCAATAACACTTACAGGGCGCTTGAATATATTTAAAATGGTGACCCAGCCAAAGTATCTTTATATATGGCAAAATGCTCCAATTTACATCCCTAAAACTGTATTTTCAGCAATAGAGAAGTTGATAACTTCTTTCCTATGGAAAGAAAAATCCCCGCGTATAGCAATAAAAACTCTATACAATCCTAAAGAACAGGGCGGGCTGGCTCTTCCAAATTTAAGGAATTATTATTTAGCATCTCAGTTATCGCATCTGGCTGCATGGGTCAGTAACGCAACTGATCCGTTGCTAAGGGCCTATCTTAGTGAACAACTGGGAACATGGGACTCACCAATGTTATTTCTGACGTCTGGTAATTCTGCAAAAAAATTACCTCCTATCCTTAAACAAGCAATATTGGTATGGAGACAGTTTCAGTTATCCTTGAAATGGTCAGGGTTGGAGACTGAATCCCCGCTCTGGTTCAATAAAAAATATCCAGAATTAGAGAAACTGTCCCGTGACAATATTTGGTCTCAAAAAGGCATAGTTGCTTTAGGGCAGTTATACGAGGATGGAAGATTAAAGACCTTCCAACAGCTAAAAAATGAATATGGGTTAACTAATCAACAATTTTTCAGGTATTTACAATTACGCCATGCAATTGAGTGCCAGTTTAGAGGGCATACTATAGAAATATCCCCCTCACCAATTAAGGTAAAACTGCAAAAATTTAATAAGACTGGTCGAGTGTCCAGATTATATAAGATTATTAATAGTAATCAGAACCAACCCGTAATTGAAAGACTAAAAACAAAGTGGGAAGCAGATGTGGGATTATTGACCGCAGAGGAGTGGATAGATGCATTGGGAGCTATTAAGCACGCGACTGCAGCTATCAAATACCAACAAATTCATTATTTTATACTACATAGGGTGTACTACACTCCGATGGGAATGTATAGGGCAGGGATAAGAAATGATGATAGGTGCCCAAGGTGTGCGGCCTCAGAGGCTGGGTTTAGGCATATGGTGTGGGACTGTCCTAAAGTGTACCGTTTCTGGGAGAAAATCTGGGAAGACCTTAAACTTACAAACCCGAAGATTATGCCAATGAACCCCAGAGCTTGCTTACTGGGTTTGGAAATAGGGGGAGGCAATGCTCCGATGTTTTACCCATATGTTATAAGCTTAATTACACTGGCAAAAGTTATAATAGCCCGAGTGTGGTTCTCGCCTAAAGCTCCATCACCTGTAAGGTGGAGAGCTTTGGTTAATGAGGTGATGAGACATGAAAAATATATGTTCTACTCAAGAAATGCAGGTAAAAAATTCCATGATAAGTGGGATAGATGGTGGAATGTGCATCGAGAAAGTTTAGATAATGTAGAAGTAATATCGCCTTAGGAAAATAGCGAAAAGAAGAGCATAAACTAAGATGGACATGACAGTTGAAATAGGTGAACTCACATGCCATGTGAATGAGAATGAATAATAGAAGTATGACTGGGGAGGTAGGTAAGGTAGATATGAAGAACTAGTTACATGGCAAGTGTTATGATGAAGAGTTTCTAAAGACTTGATATAGGGAGGGTGCGTGGATGATGGGGGAGGGGGGGGGGGTAGGATGAGTACTGTATTTTTGATTATTTTTCATGTTTTTTATTGTATGTTAAATTGTAAATGTACTGTTTTGTCTTTTATAAAATGCAAATAAAGAGATTGAATTTAAAAAAAAAAGAACTCTTTCTGTAAAGTAAGTACTCTTTCACTAAATTAAGGATTTTTACCTGAAGTGGAAAATTTTCTCTTGCGAAAATAAAAATGTTCTTTGTAACTTACAGTATGTAACGACAATAACTGTATCATGTACATTGCAGCCTGCCAGTTATTTTTTTTTGTGCAAAAGGAATTTGCAAAGCACCAAATTACTTTATTAATTAAAAAAAAAAAAAAAAAAATAGTGCATTTAAAAAAAAAGTAAAGGTTAGCATGGATTCCATATTTATACAGTAGCAATCTGTACCAATGACATGTATATCTGATCATATCTCCTCCTGCGAATTTAATCCAAGAACTCTTTCTGTAAAGTAAGTACTCTTTCCCTAAATTAAGGACTTTTACCTGAAGTGGAAAATTTACTCTTGCGAGAAAAAAAAACGTTCTCTGTATCTTACAGTATGTAATGACAATAACTGTATCATGTACATTGAAGCCTGCCAGTTATTTTTTTTGTGCAAAAGGAATTTGCAAAGCACCAAATTACTTTATTGATTTAAAAAAATAAAATAAAAAATAGTGCATTTAAAAAAAAGTAAAGGTTAGCATGGATTCCATATTTATACAGTAGCAATCTGTACCAATGACATGTATATCTGATCATATCTCCTCCTGCGAATTTAATCCAAGAACTCTTTCTGTAAAGTAAGTACTCTTTCCCTAAATTAAGGATTTTTACCTGAAGTGGAAAATTTTCTCTTGCGAAAATAAAAATGTTCTTTGTAACTTACAGTATGTAACGACAATAACTGTATCATGTAAATTGCAGCCTGCCATTGTTAATTTTTTTGTGCAAAAGGAATTTGCAAAGCACCAAATTACTTTATTGATTTAAAAAATAAAAATAAAAATAGTGCATTTAAAAAAAAAATAAAGGTTAGCATGGATTCCATATTTATACAGTAGCAATCTGTACCAATGACATGTATATCTGATCATATCTCCTCCTGCGAATTTAATCCAAGAACTCTTTCTGTAAAGTAAGTACTCTTTCCCTAAATTAAGGACTTTTACCTGAAGTGGAAAATTTACTCTTGCGAGAAAAAAAAACGTTTTCTGTATCTTACAGTATGTAATGACAATAACTGTATCATGTACATTGCAGCCTGCCAGTTATTTTTTTTGTGCAAAAGGAATTTGCAAAGCACCAAATTACTTTATTGATTTAAAAAAATAAAAAAAAAAATAGTGCATTTAAAAAAAAAGTAAAGGTTAGCATGGATTCCATATTTATACAGTAGCAATCTGTACCAATGACATGTATATCTGATCATATCTCCTCCTGCGAATTTAATCCAAGAACTCTTTCTGTAAAGTAAGTACTCTTTCCCTAAATTAAGGACTTTTACCTGAAGTGGAAAATTTACTCTTGCGAGAAAAAAAAACGTTTTCTGTATCTTACAGTATGTAATGACAATAACTGTATCATGTACATTGCAGCCTGCCAGTTATTTTTTTTTGTGCAAAAGGAATTTGCAAAGCACCAAATTACTTTATTGATTTAAAAAAAAAAAAAAAAAATAGTGCATTTAAAAAAAAAGTAAAGGTTAGCATGGATTCCATATTTATACAGTAGCAATCTGTACCAATGACATGTATATCTGATCATATCTCCTCCTGCGAATTTAATCCAAGAACTCTTTCTGTAAAGTAAGTACTCTTTCCCTAAATTAAGGATTTTTACCTGAAGTGGAAAATTTTCTCTTGCGAAAATAAAAATGTTCTGCCAGTATGTAACGACAATAACTGTATCATGTAAATTGCAGCCTGCCATTGTTAATTTTTTTGTGCAAAAGGAATTTGCAAAGCACCAAATTACTTTATTGATTTAAAAAAAAAAATAAAAAAAAAAATAGTGCATTTAAAAAAAAAGTAAAGGTTAGCATGGATTCCATATTTATACAGTAGCAATCTGTACCAATGACATGTATATCTGATCATATCTCCTCCTGCGAATTTAATCCATGAACTCTTTCTGTAAAGTAAGTACTCTTTCCCTAAGTTAAGGATTTTTACCTGAAGTGGAAAATTTTCTCTTGCGAAAATAAAAATGTTCTTTGTAACTTACAGTATGTAACGACAATAACTGTATCATGTAAATTGCAGCCTGCCATTGTTATTTTTTTTGTGCAAAAGGAATTTGCAAAGCACCAAATTACTTTATTGATTTAAAAAAAAAAAAAATAGTGCATTTAAAAAAAAAGTAAAGGTTAGCATGGATTCCATATTTATACAGTAGCAATCTGTACCAATGACATGTATATCTGATCATATCTCCTCCTGCGAATTTAATCCAAGAACTCTTTCTGTAAAGTAAGTACTCTTTCCCTAAATTAAGGACTTTTACCTGAAGTGGAAAATTTACTCTTGCGAGAAAAAAAAACGTTCTCTGTATCTTACAGTATGTAATGACAATAACTGTATCATGTACATTGCAGCCTGCCAGTTATTTTTTTTTGTGCAAAAGGAATTTGCAAAGCACCAAATTACTTTATTGATTTAAAAAAAAAAAAAAATAGTGCATTTAAAAAAAAAGTAAAGGTTAGCATGGATTCCATATTTATACAGTAGCAATCTGTACCAATGACATGTATATCTGATCATATCTCCTCCTGCGAATTTAATCCAAGAACTCTTTCTGTAAAGTAAGTACTCTTTCCCTAAATTAAGGATTTTTACCTGAAGTGGAAAATTTTCTCTTGCGAAAATAAAAATGTTCTTTGTAACTTACAGTATGTAACGACAATAACTGTATCATGTAAATTGCAGCCTGCCATTGTTAATTTTTTTGTGCAAAAGGAATTTGCAAAACACCAAATTACTTTATTGATTAAAAAATGAAAAAAAAAAAAAAGTAGTACGTTTAAAAAAAAAACCTGTACCACACTGTGGATCGAACCAGTATTGCTGCTAGCAGTATACAGTAACTGTGACTTTAACCGCTAGGCCACAGAAACCTGTGATCTCAGCTGCTCCATTGGTGTACAATATACTGTATAGTCAAGTATGAGACATGCCCAGTAGATTGCACTGTTTTCATGGCGCAGTACAGCATAATGATAGACACCTCCGTAAATAATATACCATGTGAAAGTTTCCAGCATTAGTAAAGGTTAGCATGGATTCCATATTTATGCAGTAGCAATCTGTACCAACAACATGTATAACTGATATCTCCTCCTGCAAATTTAATCCAATAACACTTTCCTTAAAGTAAGTACTCTTTCCCTAAATTAAGGACTTTTACCTGAAGTGGAAAATTTACTCGCGAGAAAAAAAACGTTCTCTGTATCTTATAGTATGTAACGACAATAACTGTATCATGTACATTGCAGCCTGCCATTGTTATTTTTTTTTGTGCAAAAGGAATTTGCAAAGCACCAAATTACTTTATTGATTAAAAAATGAAAAAAAAAAAAAAATAGTGCATTTAAAAAAAAAGTAAAGGTTAGCATGGCTTCTGCACCAATCACATACAGTTCATGACCATACAGTACGTCACTGCGGCTGCGAATAAAATAAAATAACTCTGTCCGTAAAGTAAGGACAAAATCCGTAGTGTAAAGTATGATACTGTAGGTCCTCAAATAATGTTTTAAGTAGTCATCCAGCAATAGCAAAGGTTAGCATGGCTTCTGTACCAATTACATAAATGACCGTACGTAGCTGCTTCTGCGAGTAAATACAAACACTCTGTCCGTAAAGTAAGGACAAAATCCGTAGTGAAAAGTCGTGGTGGCCACTGTTTTGTAGAAGAGATTTTTACGCATGTGCTGTACTGTTTGGGAAAAGTGACATCTGGTGGTCAATGAGTGTAAGTGCAGGTTACATTTACAAGATTACGTTACGTTATAACGCGATCTATAACGGGACTATAGCGCAAGGAGCAGGCGCGATCCATGCGCGATTTGCATGGCGCACTTTATGCGCAACGCAGCCACGATGTACTTGGGCATAACTGTATGTGCAAAAATGGTTCCGGACAATCTAAGAATTGAACTTGGATGACTGGATTCATAGTCCAGAGTGCTCACTTTAGTATAATTATCCCAGAAATTACCTTTATGTGCAAAAATGG
This sequence comes from Crinia signifera, assembly GCF_055691185.1. NCBI lineage: Eukaryota > Metazoa > Chordata > Amphibia > Anura > Myobatrachidae > Crinia > Crinia signifera. The sequence goes on along the minus strand of NW_028142058.1, from coordinate 161,477 downwards.
TTCCGGACAATCTAAGAATTTAACCTGTACGTCTGGATTTATAGTCCAGAATGCTTCTTTATAAATAAGGATCATTACAAGTAAAGAATTGAACAGCATATATTAAGGGTACGTGCAAAATTTCTCAAGGTCTAATTACCACATAGTTGAACTTTATGTGCAAAAATGGTTGGGGTCAAACTGAGAATTGACGTTGGATGGCTGGATTCATGATCCAGATTGCTTCCCTTAAAACGAACATTAGTAAGAAGTACAAGATATTTGAACTGTAAGTGCAATAAGATACAAAGGTCCCACCGAGATTTGAACTCGGATCGCTGGATTCAGAGTCCAGAGTGCTAACCATTACACCATGGAACAACATTTCAAAAACAATCTTAAATTATTCGCTTAGAGGGCTAGCTTTTCAAAAAAGGCTCATATTATTATAAATATCCCAGAGGTGATCTTTATGTGCAAAAATGGTTCTGGACAATCTAAGAATTGAACTTGGATGACTGGATTCATAGTCCAGAGTGCTCACTTTAGTATAATTATCCCAGAAATTAAATTTACGTGCAAAAATGGTTCCATAGAATCTAAGAATTGAACTTGTATGTCCAGAATGCTTCTTTATAAATGAGGATTATTACAAGTATAGAATTGAACAGCATATTTCAACGGTACGTGCAAAACTTCTCAAGGTCCCACCGAGATTTGAACTCGGATCACTGGATTCAAAGTCCAGAGTGCTAACCATTACACCATGGAACCACATTTCAAAGACATTTATACATTTTTCCTTAGATTGAAAGCTTCAAAAGAGGCCAATTTTCTTCTAATTACCACATAGTTGAACTTTATGTGCAAAAATGATTCTGGTCAAACTGAGAATTGAAGTTGGATGGCTGGATTCATGATCCAGAGTTCTTCCCTGAAAATGAACATTAGTAAGAAGTACAAGATTGAACAAGATATTTGAACTGTAAGGGCAATAAAATACAAAGGTCCCACCGAGATTTGAACTCGGATCGCTGGATTCAGAGTCCAGAGTGCTAACCATTACACTATGGAACCACATTCAGGAAACATTTTCAAACTATTGGCTTAGAGGGCTAGCTTCAAAATAGGATCATATTAGTATAATTATCACAGAGATGACCTTTATGTGCAAAAATGGTTCCAGGCAATCTAAGAATTGAACTTTGATGACTGGATTCATAGTCCAGAGTGCTCACTTTAGTATAATTATCCCAGAAATTACCTTTATGTGCAAAAATGGTTCCGGACAATCTAAGAATTTAACCTGTACGTCTGGATTTATAGTCCAGAATGTTTCTTTATAAATAAGGATCATTACAAGTAAAGAATTGAACAGCATATATTAAGGGTACGTGCAAAATTTCTCAAGGTCTAATTACCACATAGTTGAACTTTATGTGCAAAAATGGTTGGGGTCAAACTGAGAATTGACGTTGGATGGCTGAATTCATGATAC
>NW_028142058.1:80000-82500 GCF_055691185.1 Crinia signifera | reverse complement strand
AAGATACAAAGGTCCCACCGAGATTTGAACTCGGATCTCTGGATTCAGAGTCCAGAGTGCTAACCATTACACCATGGAACAACATTTCAAAAACAATCTTAAATTATTCGCTTAGAGGGCTAGCTTTTCAAAAAAGGCTCATATTATTATAAATATCCCAGAGGTGACCTTTATGTGCAAAAATGGTTCCGGACAATCTAAGAATTGAACTTGGATGACTGGATTCATAGTCCAGAGTGCTCACTTTAGTATAATTATCCCAGAAATTAAATTTACGTGCAAAAATGGTTCCATAGAATCTAAGAATTGAACTTGTATGTCTGGATTCATAGTCCAGAGTGCTTCTTTATAAATGAGGATTATTACAAGTATAGAATTGATTTTTCCTTAGATTGAAAGCTTCAAAAGAGGCCAATTTTCTTCTAATTACCACATAGTTGAACTTTATGTGCAAAAATGATTCTGGTCAAACTGAGAATTGAAGTTGGATGGCTGGATTCATGATCCAGAGTGCTTCCCTGAAAATGAACATTAGTAAGAAGTACAAGATTGAACAGGATATTTGAACTGTAAGTGCAAAAAGATACAAAGGTCCCACCGAGATTTGAACTCGGATCACTGGATTCAGAGTCCAGAGTGCTAACCATTACACCATGGAACCACATTCAGGAAACATTTTCATACTATTGGCTTGAGGGCTAGCTTCAAAATAGGATCATATTAGTATAATTATCACAGAGATGACCTTTATGTGCAAAAATGGTTCCAGGCAATCTAAGAATTGAACTTTGATGACTGGATTCATAGTCCAGAGTGCTCACTTTAGTATAATTATCCCAGAAATTAAATTTACGTGCAAAAATGGTTCCATAGAATCTAAGAATTGAACTTGTATGTCTGGATTCATAGTCCAGAGTGCTTTTTTATAAATGAGGATTATTACAAGTATAGAATTGAACAGCATATTTCAACGGTATGTGCAAAACTTCTCAAGGTCCCACCGAGATTTGAACTCGGATCACTGGATTCAAAGTCCAGAGTGCTAACCATTACACCATGGAACCACATTTCAAAGACCTTTATACATTTTTCCTTAGATTGAAAGCTTCAAAAGAGGCCAATTTTCTTCTAATTACCACATAGTTGAACTTTATGTGCAAAAATGATTCTGGTCAAACTGAGAATTGAAGTTGGATGGCTGGATTCATGATCCAGAGTGCTTCCCTGAAAATGAACATTAGTAAGAAGTACAAGATTGAACAAGATATTTGAACTGTAAGTGCAATAAAATACAAAGGTCCCACCGAGATTTGAACTCGGATCGCTGGAGTCCAGAGTGCTAACCATTACACCATGGAACCACATTCAGGAAACATTTTCAAACTATTGGCTTAGAGGGCTAGCTTCAAAAAAGGATCATATTAGTATAATTATCACAGAGATGACCTTTATGTGCAAAAATGGTTCCAGGCAATCTAAGAATTGAACTTTGATGACTGGATTCATAGTCCAGAGTGCTCACTTTAGTATAATTCTCCCAGAAATTACCTTTATGTGCAAAAATGGTTCCGGACAATCTAAGAATTTAACCTGTACGTCTGGATTTATTGTCCAGAATGCTTCTTTATAAATAAGGATCATTACAAGTAAAGAATTAAACAGCATATTTCAAAGGTACGTGCAAAATTTCTCAAGGTCTAATTACCACATAGTTGAACTTTATGTGCAAAAATGGTTGGGGTCAAACTGAGAATTTACGTTGGATGGCTGGATTCATGATCCAGATTGCTTCCCTTAAAATGAACATTAGTAAGAAGTACAAGATATTTGAACTGTAAGTGCAATAAGATACAAAGGTCCCACCGAGATTTGAACTCGGATCGCTGGATTCAGAGTCCAGAGTGCTAACCATTACACCATGGAACCACATTTCAAAAACAATCTTAAATTATTCGCTTAGAGGGCTAGCTTTTCAAAAAAGGCTCATATTATTATAAATATCCCAGAGGTGACCTTTATGTGCAAAAATGGTTCCGGACAATCTAAGAATTGAACTTGGATGACTGGATTCATAGTCCAGAGTGCTCACTTTAGTATAATTGAACTTGTATGTCTGGATTCATAGTCCAGAATGCTTCTTTATAAATGAGGATTATTACAAGTATAGAATTGAACAGCATATTTCAACGGTACGTGCAAAACTTCTCAAGGTCCCACCGAGTTTGAACTCGGGTCACTGGATTCAAAGTCCAGAGTGCTAACCATTACACCATGGAACCACATTTCAAAGACATTTATACATTTTTCCTTAGATTGAAAGCTTCAAAAGAGGCCAATTTTCTTCTAATTATCACATAGTTGAACTTTATGTGCAAAAATGATTCTGGTCAAACTGAGAATTGAAGTTGCATGGCTGGATTCATGATCCAGAGTGCTTCCCTGAAAATGAACATTAGTAAGAAGTACAAGATTGAACAGGATATTTGAACTGTAAGTGCAA
>NW_028142058.1:72500-75000 GCF_055691185.1 Crinia signifera | reverse complement strand
TCCCACAGAGATCTGAACTCGGATCACTGGATTCAAAGTCCAGAGTGCTAACCATTACACCATGGAACCACATTTCAAAGACATTTATACATTTTTCCTTAGATTGAAAGCTTCAAAAGAGGCCAATTTTCTTCTAATTACCACATAGTTGAACTTTATGTGCAAAAATGATTCTGGTCAAACTGAGAATTGAAGTTGGATGGCTGGATTCATGATCCAGAGTGCTTCCCTGAAAATGAACATTAGTAAGAAGTACAAGATTGAACAGGATATTTGAACTGTAAGTGCAAAAAGATACAAAGGTCCCACCGAGATTTGAACTCGGATCACTAGATTCAGAGTCCAGAGTGCTAACCATTACACCATGGAACCACATTTCAAAAACAATCTTAAATTATTCGCTTAGAGGGCTAGCTTTTCAAAAAAGGCTCATATTATTATAAATATCCCAGAGGTGACCTTTATGTGCAAAAATGGTTCCGGACAATCTAAGAATTGAACTTGGATGACTGGATTCATAGTCCAGAGTGCTCACTTTAGTATAATTATCCCATAAATTAAATTTACGTGCAAAAATGGTTCCATAGAATCTAAGAATTGAACTTGTATGTCCAGAATGCTTCTTTATAAATGAGGATTATTACAAGTATAGAATTGAACAGCATATTTCAACGGTACGTGCAAAACTTCTCAAGGTCCCACAGAGATCTGAACTCGGATCACTGGATTCAAAGTCCAGAGTGCTAACCATTACACCATGGAACCACATTTCAAAGACATTTATACATTTTTCCTTAGATTGAAAGCTTCAAAAGAGGCCAATTTTCTTCTAATTACCACATAGTTGAACTTTATGTGCAAAAATGATTCTGGTCAAACTGAGAATTGAAGTTGGATGGCTGGATTCATGATCCAGAGTGCTTCCCTGAAAATGAACATTAGTAAGAAGTACAAGATTGAACAGGATATTTGAACTGTAAGTGCAAAAAGATACAAATGTCCCACCGAGATTTGAAGTCAGATCACTGGATTCAGAGTCTAGAGTGCTAACCATTACACCATGGAACCACATCTCGGAAACAGTTTCAAACTATTGGCTTAGAGGGCTAGCTTCAAAATAGGATCATATTAGTATAATTATCACAGAGATGACCTTTATGTGCAAAAATGGTTCCAGGCAATCTGAGAATTGAACTTTGATGACTGGATTCATAGTCCAGAGTGTTCACTTTAGTATAATTATCCCAGAAATTACCTTTATGTGCAAAAATGGTTCCGGACAATCTAAGAATTTAACCAGTACGTCTGGATTTATAGTCCAGAATGCTTCTTTATAAATAAGGATCATTACAAGTAAAGAATTGAACAGCATATTTCAACGGTACGTGCACAATTTCTCAAGGTCTAATTACCACATAGTTGAACTTTATGTGCAAAAATGGTTGGGGTCAAACTAATAATTGACGTTGGATGGCTGGATTCATGATCCAGAGTGCTTCCCTTAAAATGAACATTAGTAAGAAGTACAAGATATTTGAACTGTAAGTGCAATAAGATACAAAGGTCCCACCGAGATTTGAACTCGGATCACTGGATTCAGAGTCCAGAGTGCTAACCATTACACCATCGAACCACATTTCAAAAACAATCTTAAATTATTCGCTTAGAGGGCTAGCTTTTCAAAAAAGGCTCATATTATTATAAATATCCCAGAGGTGACCTTTATGTGCAAAAATGGTTCCGGACAATCTAAGAATTGAACTTGGATGACTGGATTCATAGTCCAGAGTGCTCACTTTAGTATAATTATCCCAGAAATTAAATTTACGTGCAAAAATGGTTCCATAGAATCTAAGAATTGAACTTGTATGTCTGGATTCATAGTCCAGAATGATTCTTTATAAATGAGGATTATTACAAGTATAGAATTGAACAGCATATTTCAACGGTACTTGCAAAACTTCTCAAGGTCCCTCCAAGATTTGAACTCGGATCACTGGATTCAAAGTCCAGAGTGCTAACCGTTACACCATGGAACCACATTTCAAAGACATTTATACATTTTTCCTTAGATTGAAAGCTTCAAAAGAGGCCAATTTTCTTCTAATTACCACATAGTTGAACTTTATGTGCAAAAATGATTCTGGTCAAACTGAGAATTGAAGTTGGATGGCTGGATTCATGATCCAGAGTGCTTCCCTGAAAATGAACATTAGTAAGAAGTACAAGATTGAACAGGATATTTGAACTGTAAGTGCAAAAAGATACAAAGGTCCCACCGAGATTTGAACTCGGATCACTGGATTCAGAGTCCAGAGTGCTAACCATTACACCATGGAACCACATTTCAAAAACTATCTTAAATTATTCGCTTAGAGGGCTAGCTTTTCAAAAAAGGCTCATATTATTATAAATATCCCAGAGGTGACCTTTATGTGCAAAAATGGTTCCGGACAATCTAAGAATTGAACTTGGATGACTGGATTCATAGTCCAGAGTG